>NW_026137716.1:0-1533 GCF_019393585.1 Leptopilina boulardi
CTCTGGCTGGTCTGCTGGCTTGGGGACTGCTCTAGGGCGGTCCTACTTGCAAGGAGGATCTCGCCGGACATAAGGAGAAAACTCTTGAAACGTCTGGCAGAGTGAATCTGCAGATCAGGGGCATTGGTCTATGCCACAGAGCGCGTCCATAGGTTGTGGATAATGGAACGCACCCCCTTGGGGTGTACCTGCTTTGCAGGCGCGAACAAAGGACCAGTTCACATGTGATCCGTGAGAATCGGATACTGTGAACAAGTGCAAAATCCTTGACGTCCCCTCACTCTTAGTGAGCAAGGATAAAGTTAAGCCTTGAATCTTGCCCAAAGGTCGACGTGTTGTCAAACTGAAGAATTCACATAGACATAATGGTAATGGCAAGATTGCAGATGTGCTTGCGATGATGATGAACGTATGTGATTGACGCTATTTTGCTTTATCAAGCGAAATGGCTGATTGTAATGAACATAAAAAGCAAGCAGAGCAAGGTAACTTTTCTGTTACGCTTTTTCTTCGGAAAAAGCCGTCTGTACACAGAGGTTAATACTTTTTGAACGTACTGCACTACCTAGACACTTCCCGTCCTCTGGGGCGGTCCTCTGGATATTTTTTATATATCCGACTTGACCGTTACCAAGGATGCGGCGGAGTTCGTGTCTCTTAGACTCGGACTGTGACGCCCACTGGATGTGTTTGCAATGACGAAAATACAAGGTACTAAGTACCATAAATAAGATGAAGCTGTTAGCTTGCCTAGTCCTGGCTCTGCCCAATACTCAACATATTTTCCAACGTGAGGATAATATAAAGAGGATGGTAATGGCGGAGAGGCGTTAAACGTCGAGGAGGGAATTCCCCTCCGTAGGCCGAGGGGTCCGTTGCCCCCCTGCGAAGGCCGAGGCGTTCTAACTTGGCGCAGACCGCCATAAAAGGGATGAAGCTTGAAGACAGTTGATTCTAATGTTTGAACGAAAATCGAAGAGCAAGTGTACTTAGTTACACCACTCGGAGAGTGACATATCTTAACAGTGGGTTGATCAGTTTGACCTACTTGATGCGGCCTCGGCCGGGAAACCAGACGTCTTTGACGTTGTAAGTTTCTTCTCTTCGGAGACATCCACGTTTCTTTCAGGGTCACAACACCTTTTCTTTTTCCTTTTCCCTCCAAAATTTCCTAGGTGATGAGACAGAACCTCCACGCGGACCCCGCTGGGCAATGTATGAGGACCAGCCTGAACTGTCGTTCATCACTTGTGATGAATTGCAGTTTGGACTGGGACGAGTATAGCTAACTGTCTCCCCGAAAGGGCACCAAGTCTTCTTAGTTGCTGTGGAGAGGGCAAATAACCTATTTGCCTTCTCTAGGCAACAATTTTTCCAATCCCAAGTTCTCTTAAAGAGAGATTTCGATCTCTCTTAAGGGGTTTCGCTTCGAAGTAGAGTAGATGTTCCCCAAACGGGGAAGAGACATATACACCTGTAGGTGCCAGGAGGTCTCTGTCTGGTTCTTGTTGGCCACGACACATTCGCATAATT